>NW_026262582.1:30000-40000 GCF_021869535.1 Mytilus californianus | reverse complement strand
ATTTATATGTGTACGGTTACTGATATTTATGTCAATACAAACTAAAAGTGACAATATTTCATATGTTGTATGATATTTATGAGTTTAGGAGGATTTGTATTTGTTGTCTGCATCTATAAATGGTGCCAATATCTATCCTTTTTGATGATACTTGTGTGCCAGCATGAACATTTTATTCTTTTGATGGATAATTTGACACTGTATAAGTCTACGGTTACTTATATTTGTGTCGATAACAATAAAAGGCGACAATATTTCTTTCTTTTTGATGATACTTTTGTGCCGGTATAAACATTTCATCATTAGGATGGATAATTTGACACTGTATAAGTCTACGGTTACTTTTATTTGTGTCGATAACAATAAAAGGCGACAATATTTCATTCTTTTTATTGATATTCTTGTACCGGCTTTGTAATTGAGTACTTTTTGTACCTCAAAATTGATTGTTAGACATTAGAGCGAAGGATTTTAAGTTTCAAATGCTATATATGTGTTGTACTCATCAATATAGGGTGTCAACATTGACCTTTTTCAAAGTCTGAGTGCGCATGCGCGACATGCCTTGGATACAAGGGTTCCCCCCATTAGCATATGTGTACTGAGTGCTTTATATAGTAGGCTTTGTGTAATAATTTCCTCAAACAAGTTGACACAAAATTTGAATTCAGGGAAGATAATCCAATTAGGAATATAGGCAAAGTTTGAAAAATCGTAGCTCCGTTGTTTGCGGTCCGATGTATAAACTGTTTAGTGTTTTGGAAAGGACATTTAACTGCGGAAATTGTGCTGACTTGATAGTGAAAATAAAATGTGTATAGCCGTTAAAGAAGACTTGGGTATTTGTTTACATATCAGACGTAGTAAGGAATACGGGAGGCTATATGGCAAACTTTGAAAAAATCATAGCTCCGTTTTTAACCGTTTGATTTACAAAATGTTTAACGTTTTGGAAAGGACATTCAATTGGGCAAATTGTGCAGTCTAGGTTTGGAAGATCAGTTCAGGCATTCAAAAGTTATAGGTCGATAAAGAACACATGGGTATTTGTTTACATATTAGACGTAGTATGGAACACGGAAGTGTACATGGCAAACTTTGAAAAATCATAGCTCCGTTGTTTACCGTTCGATTTCCAAAATGTTTAACGTTTTATAATGGGCAGTCAATTGCGCACATTTTGGTGTCTTGATATTGAAAATGTATCGGGGCATTCAAAAGTTAGAGGTCGCCGAAGAAAACGTGTCAGAAACTGTGGTACAAAGATCCAATGTGCTCCACCTAAATGTTAAGAAATGATAGCCTTTCATGAAGGAGTTTAAGTGTCAAGCTGCTATATTTGTTGTATTCATCAATATCTTGGGCCAATATTTACCCTTTTCCTTGAATATTCTCTACCGGCATAATAATTTTATTCTTTATGTACCTCGCGATGAAATTTTTTTCAAAAATTAAGCGCTTCCTAAGTCTACGGTTATACTAAAACTTTTGTCGACAAGAATAAAAAGAGCCAATATTTCTTCTTTTGAATGATATTCTGGTACTGGCCTTATAATTGAGCACTTTTAAATACATCCTGATGGGTTGTTTGACATTAAATGGGAATGAAAACAAGTTTAAATAACAAAATTTGTTGTCGGTATCAACAAAAGGTGCCAATATCTTCCCTTCTTCCTGATTTTTCTGGTCCGGCATCATTATTTGAATCTAAGAATGAATGGTTTGACACAAATTGAGAGATTTATAAGTGTACGGTTACTAATATTTATGTCGCGAAACAATTAAAAGCGACACTATTTCATCTTTGTTATAATATTCTTGTACCGGCCTGGTAATAGAGGACATTTGATACATTCAAATGGATTGTCAGACATAAAAGTGAAAGAATAAATGTTTTGAAGTGCTATATTTGTTGCATTTAGCAATATAGGGTGCCAATATTGACCATTTTCTTGGTTATTACTTACCGGCATTAACATTTTATCCTTTCGGTACCTGAGGATTGATAGTTTTACACAGGTTTGGAGTCTACGGTTACTAAAACATTTGTCGACATTTATAAGAAGGCATAATTTGACAACAATTGAGAGATTTATAAGTGTACGGTTACTGATATTTATGTCGATACCAACTAAAAGTGACAATACTTCATATGTTGTATAATATTTATGAGTTTAGATGTATTCTCAGACACAAAAGTGAAGAAATGAATGTTTCAGGTTGCTGTATTTGTTGTCTGCATCTATAAATGGTGCCAATATCTATCCTTTTGATGATACTTGTGTGCCAGCATGAACATTTTATTCTTTTGATGGATAATTTGACACTGTATAAGGCTACGGTTACTTTAATTTGTGTCGATAACAATAAAAGGCGACAATATTTCTTTCTTTTTGATGATACTTCTGTGCCGGTATAAACATTTCATTCTTAGGATGGATAATTTGACACTGTATAAGTCTACGGTTACTTTCATTTGTGTCGATAACAATAAAAGGCGACAATATTTCTTTCTTTTTATTGATATTCTTGTACCGGCTTTGTAATTGAGTACTTTTTGTACCTCAAAATTGATTGTTAGACATTAGACTGAAGGATTTTAAGTTTCAAATTGCTATATGTGTTGTACTCATCAATATAGGGTGTCAACATTGACCTTTTTCAAGGTTATTCCATACCGGCAACCTATTTTATTCTTTTTGGTTTATAGTTTTCAGTGTATGGAGACTAAAAACTTTGTCGACAGATATAAAAAATGCCAATATTTCTTCTTTTATATGATATTTAAGTACTTTTATGCCTCATGCTGGACTGTTTGAGTTAAATTATATTTATTATTTTTTTTTTTTTTTTTGTTTTTTTTTTTAACTGGTCGGATAAATGCTGGAGTGTTAGAGTTAAATTATAGTTAAAATTTTTATTTATTTATTTATAAAGTCTGAGTGCGCATGCGCGACATGCCTTGGATACAAGGGTTCCCCCCATTAGCATATGTGTACTGAGTGCTTTATATAGTAGGCTTTGTGTAATAATTTCCTCAAACAAGGTGTGACACAAAATTTGAATTCAGGGAAGATAATCCAATTAGGAATATAGGCAAAGTTTGAAAAATCGTAGCTCCGTTGTTTGCGGTCCGATGTATAAACTGTTTAGTGTTTTGGAAGAGACATTTAACTGCGGAAATTGTGCTGACTTGATAGTGAAAATAAAATGTGTATAGCCGTTAAAGAAGACTTGGGTATTTGTTTACATATCAGACGTAGTAAGGAATACGGGAGGCTATATGGCAAACTTTGAAAAAGTCATAGCTCCGTTTTTAACCGTTTGATTTACAAAATGTTTAACGTTTTGGAAAGGACATTCAATTGGGCAAATTGTGCAGTCTAGGTTTGGAAGATCAGGTCAGGCATTCAAAAGTTATAGGTCGATAAAGAACACATGGGTATTTGTTTACATATTAGACGTAGTATGGAACACGGAAGTGTACATGGCAAACTTTGAAAAATCATAGCTCCGTTGTTTACCGTTCGATTTCCAAAATGTTTAACGTTTTGGAATGGGCATTCAATTGGGCAAATTGTGCAGTTTGGTTTTGGAACATCAGCTCAGGCATTCAAAAGTTATAGGTCGATAAAAAAGCCAACTAATAACTGTAACATGCTTATTCCTGGTACAACATTAGCAGGTGCTCCACCTTACTATGCAACATAGAATGGCACTGCCTATTTTTAACCGACATTTATAAGAGGAGACAGCACAGGTGTATGTAAAGAACACTCTGAGAATACCAAAGCATATGCCTCATATGGAATTATACTCCTTGGTACAACATTTTGGAGTGCTCCATGTGTAAATAGCAATCTGTGTTGAGGAATGCGAATGTTTTTCTAGGGACTTGCAAAGGCTGTTAAAAAGGGTTAATTTGCACCTAAACATACTTTACTGAATCAGCAGTTAGTTGGTTTAGGCTTCTGTGGCAGGAATTAAATTGCTGGTACAACAATTCAATGTGCTCCGCATAAATATTTAGGACACGATAGGACTGACCTGTCGTGTGAAGGAGTTTAAGTGTCAAATTGGTATATTTGTTGTATTCATGAATAAAATTGACCTTTTTCTTGATTATTCCTTACCGGCATAAACATTTTATACTTGTGGTAGCTCAGGTTTGATAGATTTACACAGTTTGTCAGTCTACAGTTACTCAATTAAACATACAATTTGACAGGAATGAATGAAAATGGCAAACTGCTACTTTGCATTTTGTAAGAATAGTATATAATTGAGATAGCTGTCTAGTTAACCTTAAAATCCCAGTTGATTTGAGAAAGTTGTAGAAATTCTTAAAGGTGACTATCTGAATGTAGTCAGAAGTGAAAATCTTAGCCTTTTTCACCTATGAAATAAACCTACAATTTGACAGGAAGGTTAATAAAATGGCAAATGACTTTGCAATTGGTAAGAACAGTATATAATTGAGACAGCTGTCATGTTTTATAAAAATCCAAGTCGATTTGAAAAAGTGACAGAAATGTTTAAGGTTGACTATCTGAATTTATTGCGCACTGAAAATTTAAGCTGTTTTGACTTCTCAATTAAAACATACCATTTACCAGTAATCAACCCAAATGCCAAATGACTCTGTCCTATGTAAGAACAGGGTATATTGGAAATAGCTGTCAAGGTTTTTGAAAATCCAAGTCGATTTGAAAAAGTTACAGAAATGTTTAAGGTTGACTATCTGAATTTATTGCGCACTGAAAATTTAAGCTGTTTTGACTTGTCAATTAAAACCTACCGTTTGCAAAAATATTTGACAGCATCAACTTAAACTGACCATATTTGCACATTATTATGTAAATCTATATAGCCGCATAATAATTCAGTAATAATTTTATGTCAAGAATGAATGTTTTATACAAATGACAGTAGTATTGGAACATAATGTGAATACACAATTTTCTCCGTATAAATATAGATTGCCAGCATGTCCTCTTTTTAATCAAAATATTGTCTAGCAACAAAATTTCAGTAGTTTTGATACCTCAGGCTGACTCCTATAACAAAATTATTTGACTGCATCAACCAAAACTGACCATATTTGCACTTTATTTTGTAAATCTATATAGCCGCATGGTAAATCAGCAACTATTTTTATGTCAGGATTTAATGTATAATACAAATGACAGCAATATTGGAACACAACAACTACAAATTTTTGTCCGCATAAATTAAGAGTGCCAGCATGTCCTCCTTTTGTTCAATATATTGATACGTAACAAAATTTAAGTAGTTTTGATACCCCAGGCTGACTCATATAGCAAAATGTCAGGATGTATTAATTTAATCCTTAAATTTGACAGCAATACACCAAACTACATAATGACCTATGATTTAGTAAGATCAATATATTACTAAAATAGCTGTATAGGTTGATGAAAATCCTAGTTGATTTGAAAAAGTTATAAAAAAAATTAGGGTTAGGTATCTGAATATAGTCCGAACTGCAAATTCAATCTTTTTTTACCTAGAAATTTGTAAGCAACACACCAAACTACATAATGACCTGTGATTGAGTAAGATCAATATATTACTAATATAGCTGCATAGTTTGATGAAAATCCAAGTTGATTTGAAAAAGTTATAAAAAAAATTAAGGTGAGTGTACTATCTGAAATGCTGAATTTTGTCCAAAATTGCAAATCCTAGCTTTTTTGACCTTCATTAAATTTGACAGCAATACACCAAACTACATAATGACCTTTGATTCAGTAAGATCAATATGTTACCAAGATAGCTGTATAGTTTGATGAAAATCCAAGTTGATTTGAAAAAGTTATAAAAAGATTTAAGGTGTACTATCTGAATATAGTCGGAACTGCAAATTCAAGCTTTTTGGACCTAGATTAATTTAATCCTTAAATTTGACAGCAATACACCAAACTACATAATGACCTATGATTTAGTAAGATCAATATATTACTAAGATAGCTGTATAGTTTGATGAAAATCCTAGTTGATTTGAAAAAGTTATAAAAAAAATTAGGGTTAGGTATCTGAATATAGTCCGAACTGCAAATTCAATCTTTTTTTACCTAGAAATTTGTAAGCAACACACCAAACTACATAATGACCTGTGATTGAGTAAGATCAATATATTACTAATATAGCTGCATAGTTTGATGAAAATCCAAGTTGATTTGAAAAAGTTATAAAAAAAATTAAGGTGAGTGTACTATCTGAAATGCTGAATTTTGTCCAAAATTGCAAATCCTAGCTTTTTTGACCTTCATTAAATTTGACAGCAATACACCAAACTACATAATGACCTTTGATTCAGTAAGATCAATATGTTACCAAGATAGCTGTATAGTTTGATGAAAATCCAAGTTGATTTGAAAAAGTTATAAAAAGATTTAAGGTGTACTATCTGAATATAGTCGGAACTGCAAATTCAAGCTTTTTGGACCTAGATTAATTTAATCCTTAAATTTGACAGCAATACACCAAACTACATAATGACCTATGATTTAGTAAGATCAATATATTACTAAGATAGCTGTATAGTTTGATGAAAATCCTAGTTGATTTGAAAAAGTTATAAAAAAAATTAGGGTTAGGTATCTGAATATAGTCCGAACTGCAAATTCAATCTTTTTTTACCTAGAAATTTGTAAGCAACACACCAAACTACATAATGACCTGTGATTGAGTAAGATCAATATATTACTAATATAGCTGCATAGTTTGATGAAAATCCAAGTTGATTTGAAAAAGTTATAAAAAAAATTAAGGTGAGTGTACTATCTGAAATGCTGAATTTTGTCCAAAATTGCAAATACTAGCTTTTTTGACCTTCATTAAATTTGACAGCAATACACCAAACTACATAATGACCTTTGATTCAGTAAGATCAATATGTTACCAAGATAGCTGTATAGTTTGATGAAAATCCAAGTTGATTTGAAAAAGTTATAAAAAGATTTAAGGTGTACTATCTGAATATAGTGGGAACTGCAAATTCAAGCTTTTTGGACCTAGATTAATTTAATCCTTAAATTTGACAGCAATACACCAAACTACATAATGACCTATGATTTAGTAAGATCAATATATTACTAAGATAGCTGTATAGTTTGATGAAAATCCTAGTTGATTTGAAAAAGTTATAAAAAAAATTAGGGTTAGGTATCTGAATATAGTCCGAACTGCAAATTCAATCTTTTTTTACCTAGAAATTTGTAAGCAACACACCAAACTACATAATGACCTGTGATTGAGTAAGATCAATATATTACTAATATAGCTGCATAGTTTGATGAAAATCCAAGTTGATTTGAAAAAGTTATAAAAAAAATTAAGGTGAGTGTACTATCTGAAATGCTGAATTTTGTCCAAAATTGCAAATCCTAGCTTTTTTGACCTTCATTAAATTTGACAGCAATACACCAAACTACATAATGACCTTTGATTCAGTAAGATCAATATGTTACCAAGATAGCTGTATAGTTTGATGAAAATCCAAGTTGATTTGAAAAAGTTATAAAAAGATTTAAGGTGTACTATCTGAATATAGTCGGAACTGCAAATTCAAGCTTTTTGGACCTAGATTAATTTAATCCTTAAATTTGACAGCAATACACCAAACTACATAATGACCTATGATTTAGTAAGATCAATATATTACTAAGATAGCTGTATAGTTTGATGAAAATCCTAGTTGATTTGAAAAAGTTATAAAAAAAATTAGGGTTAGGTATCTGAATATAGTCCGAACTGCAAATTCAATCTTTTTTTACCTAGAAATTTGTAAGCAACACACCAAACTACATAATGACCTGTGATTGAGTAAGATCAATATATTACTAATATAGCTGCATAGTTTGATGAAAATCCAAGTTGATTTGAAAAAGTTATAAAAAAAATTAAGGTGAGTGTACTATCTGAAATGCTGAATTTTGTCCAAAATTGCAAATCCTAGCTTTTTTGACCTTCATTACATTTGACAGCAATACACCAAACTACATAATGACCTTTGATTCAGTAAGATCAATATGTTACCAAGATAGCTGTATAGTTTGATGAAAATCCAAGTTGATTTGAAAAAGTTATAAAAAGATTTAAGGTGTACTATCTGAATATAGTCGGAACTGCAAATTCAAGCTTTTTGGACCTAGATTAATTTAATCCTTAAATTTGACAGAAATACACCAAACTACATAATGACCTATGATTTAGTAAGATCAATATATTACTAAGATAGCTGTATAGTTTGATGAAAATCCTAGTTGATTTGAAAAAGTTATAAAAAAAATTAGGGTTAGGTATCTGAATATAGTCCGAACTGCAAATTCAATCTTTTTTTACCTAGAAATTTGTAAGCAACACACCAAACTACATAATGACCTGTGATTGAGTAAGATCAATATATTACTAATATAGCTGCATAGTTTGATGAAAATCCAAGTTGATTTGAAAAAGTTATAAAAAAAATTAAGGTGAGTGTACTATCTGAAATGCTGAATTTTGTCCAAAATTGCAAATCCTAGCTTTTTTGACCTTCATTAAATTTGACAGCAATACACCAAACTACATAATGACCTTTGATTCAGTAAGATCAATATGTTACCAAGATAGCTGTATAGTTTGATGAAAATCCAAGTTGATTTGAAAAAGTTATAAAAAGATTTAAGGTGTACTATCTGAATATAGTCGGAACTGCAAATTCAAGCTTTTTGGACCTAGATTAATTTAATCCTTAAATTTGACAGCAATACACCAAACTACATAATGACCTATGATTTAGTAAGATCAATATATTACTAAGATAGCTGTATAGTTTGATGAAAATCCTAGTTGATTTGAAAAAGTTATAAAAAAAATTAGGGTTAGGTATCTGAATATAGTCCGAACTGCAAATTCAATCTTTTTTTACCTAGAAATTTGTAAGCAACACACCAAACTACATAATGACCTGTGATTGAGTAAGATCAATATATTACTAATATAGCTGCATAGTTTGATGAAAATCCAAGTTGATTTGAAAAAGTTATAAAAAAAATTAAGGTGAGTGTACTATCTGAAATGCTGAATTTTGTCCAAAATTGCAAATCCTAGCTTTTTTGACCTTCATTAAATTTGACAGCAATACACCAAACTACATAATGACCTTTGATTCAGTAAGATCAATATGTTACCAAGATAGCTGTATAGTTTGATGAAAATCCAAGTTGATTTGAAAAAGTTATAAAAAGATTTAAGGTGTACTATCTGAATATAGTCGGAACTGCAAATTCAAGCTTTTTGGACCTAGATTAATTTAATCCTTAAATTTGACAGCAATACACCAAACTACATAATGACCTATGATTTAGTAAGATCAATATATTACTAAGATAGCTGTATAGTTTGATGAAAATCCTAGTTGATTTGAAAAAGTTATAAAAAAAATTAGGGTTAGGTATCTGAATATAGTCCGAACTGCAAATTCAATCTTTTTTTACCTAGAAATTTGTAAGCAACACACCAAACTACATAATGACCTGTGATTGAGTAAGATCAATATATTACTAATATAGCTGCATAGTTTGATGAAAATCCAAGTTGATTTGAAAAAGTTATAAAAAAAATTAAGGTGAGTGTACTATCTGAAATGCTGAATTTTGTCCAAAATTGCAAATACTAGCTTTTTTGACCTTCATTAAATTTGACAGCAATACACCAAACTACATAATGACCTTTGATTCAGTAAGATCAATATGTTACCAAGATAGCTGTATAGTTTGATGAAAATCCAAGTTGATTTGAAAAAGTTATAAAAAGATTTAAGGTGTACTATCTGAATATAGTGGGAACTGCAAATTCAAGCTTTTTGGACCTAGATTAATTTAATCCTTAAATTTGACAGCAATACACCAAACTACATAATGACCTATGATTTAGTAAGATCAATATATTACTAAGATAGCTGTATAGTTTGATGAAAATCCTAGTTGATTTG
>NW_026262582.1:0-25000 GCF_021869535.1 Mytilus californianus | reverse complement strand
GTTGTCTGCATCTATACATGGTGCCAATATCTATCCTTTTTGATGATACTTGTGTGCCAGCATGAACATTTTATTCTTTTGATGGATAATTTGACACTGTATAAGTCTACGGTTACTTATATTTGTGTCGATAACAATAAAAGGCGACACTATTTCTTTCTTTTTGATGATACTTCTGTGCCGGTATAAACATTTCATTCTTAGGATGGATAATTTGACACTGTATAAGTCTACGGTTACTTATATTTGTGTCGATAACAATAAAAGGCGACAATATTTCTTTCTTTTTGATGATACTTTTGTGCCGGTATAAACATTTCATCATTAGGATGGATAATTTGACACTGTATAAGTCTACGGTTACTTTTATTTGTGTCGATAAAAATAAAAGGCGACAATATTTCTTTCTTTTTATTGATATTCTTGTACCGGCTTGGTAATTGAGTACTTTTTGTACCTCAAAATTGATTGTTAGACATTAGAGTGAAGGATTTTAAGTTTCAAATGCTATATATGTGTTGTACTCATCAATATAGGGTGTCAACATTGACCTTTTTCAAAGTCTGAGTGCGCATGCGCGACATGCCTTGGATACAAGGGTTCCCCCATTAGCATATGTGTACTGAGTGCTTTATATAATAGGCTTTGTGTAATAATTTCCTCAAACAAGTTGACACAAAATTTGAATTCAGGGAAGATAATCCAATTAGGAATATAGGCAAAGTTTGAAAAATCGTAGCTCCGTTGTTTGCGGTCCGATGTATAAACTGTTTAGTGTTTTGGAAAGGACATTTAACTGCGAAAATTGTGCTGACTTGATAGTGAAAATAAAATGTGTATAGCCGTTAAAGAAGACTTGGGTATTTGTTTACATATCAGACGTAGTAAGGAATACGGGAGGCTATATGGCAAATTTTGAAAAAATCATAGCTCAGTTTTTAACCGTTTGATTTACAAAATGTTTAACGTTTTGGAAAGGACATTCAATTGGGCAAATTGTGCAGTCTAGGTTTGGAAGATCAGTTCAGGCATTCAAAAGTTATAGGTCGATAAAGAACACATGGGTATTTGTTTACATATTAGACGTAGTATGGAACACGGAAGTGTACATGGCAAACTTTGAAAAATCATAGCTCCGTTGTTTACCGTTCGATTTCCAAAATGTTTAACGTTTTATAATGGGCATTCAATTGCACACATTTTGGTGTCTTGATATTGAAAATCTATCGGGGCATTCAAAAGTTATAGATCGCCGAAGAAAACGTGTCAGAAACTGTGGTACAAATATCCAATGTGCTCCACCTAAATGTTAAGAAATGATAGCCTTTCATGAAGGAGTTTAAGTGTCAAGCTGCTATATCTGTTGTATTCATCAATATCTTGGGCCAATATTTACCCTTTTCCTTGAATATTGTCTACCGGCATAATAATTTTATTCTTTATGTACCTCGCGATGAAAATTTTTTCAAAAATTAAGCGCTTCATAAGTCTACGGTTATACTAAAACTTTTGTCGACAAGAATAAAAAGAGCCAATATTTCTTCTTTTGAATGATATTCTGGTACTGGCCTTATAATTGAGCACTTTTAAATACATCCTGATGGGTTGTTTGACATTAAATGGGAATGAAAACAAGTTTAAATAACAAAATTTGTTGTCGGTATCAACAAAAGGTGCCAATATCTTCCCTTCTTCCTGATTTTTCTGGTCCGGCATCATTATTTGAATCTCAAAATGAATGGTTTGACACAAATTGAGAGATTTATAAGTGTACGGTTACTAATATTTATGTCGCGAAACAATTAAAAGCGACACTATTTCATCTTTGTTACAATATTCTTGTACCGGCCTGGTAATAGAGGACATTTGATACATTCAAATGGATTGTCAGACATAAAAGTGAAAGAATAAATGTTTTGAAGTGCTATATTTGTTGCATTCAGCAATATAGGGTGCCAATATTGACCATTTTCTTGGTTATTACTTACCGGCATTAACATTTTATCCTTTCGGTACCTGAGGATTGATAGTTTTACACAGGTTTGGAGTCTACGGTTACTAAAACATTTGTCGACAACTATAAGAAGGCATAATTTGACAACAATTGAGAGATTTATAAGTGTACGGTTACTGATATTTATGTCGATACCAACTAAAAGTGACAATACTTCATATGTTGTATAATATTTATGAGTTTAGATGTATTCTCAGACACAAAAGTGAAGAAATGAATGTTTCAGGTTGCTGTATTTGTTGTCTGCATCTATAAATGGTGCCAATATCTATCCTTTTGATGATACTTGTGTGCCAGCATGAACATTTTATTTTTTTGATGGATAATTTGACACTGTATAAGTCTACGGTTACTTTTATTTGTGTCGATAACAATAAAAGGCGACAATATTTCTTTCTTTTTGATGATACTTCTGTGCCGGTATAAACATTTCATTCTTAGGATGGATAATTTGACACTGTATAAGTCTACGGTTACTTTTATTTGTGTCGATAACAATAAAAGGCGACAATATTTCTTTCTTTTTATTGATATTCTTGTACCGGCTTTGTAATTGAGTACTTTTTGTACCTCAAAATTGATTGTTAGACATTAGACTGAAGGATTTTAAGTTTCAAATTGCTATATGTGTTGTACTCATCAATATAGGGTGTCAACATTGACCTTTTTCAAGGTTATTCCATACCGGCATCCTATTTTATTCTTTTTGGTTTATAGTTTTCAGTGTATGGAGACTAAAAACTTTGTCGACAGATATAAAAAGTGCCAATATTTCTTCTTTTATATGATATTTAAGTACTTTTATGCCTCATGCTGGACTGTTTGAGTTAAATTATATTTATTATTTTTTTTTTTTTTTTTTTTTTTTTTTTAACTGGTCTGATAAATGCTGGAGTGTTAGAGTTAATTTATAGTTAAAATTTTTATTTATTTATTTATAAAGTCTGAGTGCGCATGCGCGACATGCCTTGGATACAAGGGTTCCCCCCATTATCATATGTGTACTGAGTGCTTTATATAGTAGGCTTTGTGTAATAATTTCCTCAAACAAGGTGTGACACAAAATTTGAATTCAGGGAAGATAATCCAATTAGGAATATAGGCAAAGTTTGAAAAATCGTAGCTCCGTTGTTTGCGGTCCGATGTATAAACTGTTTAGTGTTTTGGAAGAGACATTTAACTGCGGAAATTGTGCTGACTTGATAGTGAAAATAAAATGTGTATAGCCGTTAAAGAAGACTTGGGTATTTGTTTACATATCAGACGTAGTAAGGAATACGGGAGGCTATATGGCAAACTTTGAAAAAGTCATAGCTCCGTTTTTAACCGTTTGATTTACAAAATGTTTAACGTTTTGGAAAGGACATTCAATTGGGCAAATTGTGCAGTCTAGGTTTGGAAGATCAGGTAAGGCATTCAAAAGTTATAGGTCGATAAAGAACACATGGGTATTTGTTTACATATTAGACGTAGTATGGAACACGGAAGTGTACATGGCAAACTTTGAAAAATCATAGCTCCGTTGTTTACCGTTCGATTTCCAAAATGTTTAACGTTTTGGAATGGGCATGCAATTGGGCAAATTGTGCAGTCTAGTTTTGGAACATCAGCTCAGGCATTCAAAAGTTATAGGTCGATAAAAAAGCCAACTAATAACTGTAACATGCTTATTCCTGGTACAACATTAGCAGGTGCTCCACCTTACTATGCAACATAGAATGGCACTGCCTATTTTTTAACCGACATTTATAAGAGGAGACAGCACAGGTGTATGTAAAGAACACTCTGAGAATACCAAAGCATATGCCTCATATGGAATTATACTCCTTGGTACAACATTTTGGAGTGCTCCATGTGTAAATAGCAATCTGTGTTGAGGAATGCGAATGTTTTTCTAGGGACTTGCAAAGGCTGTTAAAAAGGGTTAATTTGCACCTAAACATACTTTATTGAATCAGCAGTTAGTTGGTTTAGGCTTCTGTGGCAGGAATTGCTGGTACAACAATTCAATGTGCTCCGCATAAATATTTAGGACACGATAGCACTGACCTGTCGTGTGAAGCAGTTTAAGTGTCAAATTGGTATATTTGTTGTATTCATGAATAAAATTGACCTTTTTCTTGATTATTCCTTACCGGCATAAACATTTTATACTTGTGGTAGCTCAGGTTTGATAGATTTACACAGTTTGTCAGTCTACAGTTACTCAATTAAACATACAATTTGACAGGAATGAATGAAAATGGCAAACTGCATCTTTGCATTTTGTAAGAATAGTATATAATTGAGATAGCTGTCTAGTTAACCTTAAAATCCCAGTTGATTTGAGAAAGTTGTAGAACTTCTTAAAGGTGACTATCTGAATGTAGTCAGAAGTGAAAATCTTAGCCTTTTTCACCTATGAAATAAACCTACAATTTGACAGGAAGGTTAATAAAATGGCAAATGACTTTGCAATTGGTAAGAACAGTATATAATTGAGACAGCTGTCATGTTTTATAAAAATCCAAGTCGATTTGAAAAAGTGACAGAAATGTTTAAGGGTGACTATGTGAATTTAGTGCGCACTGAAAATTCTAGCTGTTTTGGCTTGTCAATTAAAACCTACTGTTTCACAGTTATCCACCCAAATGCCAAATGACTCTGTCATATGTAAGAACAGTATATAATTGAGATAGGTGTTAAGGTTTATGAAAATCAAAGTTGATTTGAAAAAGTTATAGACATTTTTAAGGGTGACTATCTGAATTTAGTGCGAAGTGAAAATTCTAGCTCTTTTCACTTCTCAATTAAAACATACCATTTACCAGTAATCAACCCAAATGCCAAATGACTCTGTCCTATGTAAGAACAGGGTATATTGGAAATAGCTGTCAAGGTTTTTGAAAATCCAAGTCGATTTGAAAAAGTTACAGAAATGTCTAAGGTTGACTATCTGAATTTATTGCGCACTGAAAATTTAAGCTGTTTTGACTTGTCAATTAAAACCTACCGTTTCACAGTTATCCACCAAAATGCCAAATGACTCTGTCATATGTAAGAACAGTATATAATTGAGATAGCTGTCCAGTTTTATGAAAATCCAAATAGATTTGAAAAAGTTAGTCAAGATTATCCTTATTTTTGACATAAATCTATCATCCGCACAATTGATTTGGCTGACCAGGGTCAAATAAGAGCAACGATTGACACGAGAGAATAAATGTAGAGGCTCTCATGGGGTCGCCATTATTGACTCGTATAGCAAAAATATTTGACAGCATCAACTTAAACTGACCATATTTGCACATTATTATGTAAATCTATATAGCCGCATAATAATTCAGTAATAATTTTATGTCAAGAATGAATGTTTTATACAAATGACAGCAGTATTGGAACATAATGTGAATACAAAATTTTGTCCATATAAATCTAGATTGCCAGCATGTCCTCTTTTTAATCAAAATATTGTCTAGCAACAAAATTGCAGTAGTTTTGATACCTCAGGCTGACTCCTATAACAAAATTATTTGACTGCATCAACCAAAACTGACCATATTTGCACTTTATTTTGTAAATCTATATAGCCGCATAGTAAATCAGCAACTATTTTTATGTCAGGATTTAATGTATAATACAAATGACAGCAATATTGGAACACAACAACTACAAATTTTTGTCCACATAAATTAAGAGTGCCAGCATGTCCTCCTTTTGTTCAATATATTGATACGTAACAAAATTTCAGTAGTTTTGATACCCCAGGCTGACTCATATAGGGTTAGGGTTAGGGTTAGGGTTAGGGTTAGGGTTAGGGTTAGGGTTAGGGTTAGGGTTAGGGTTAGGGTTAGGGTTAGGGTTAGGGTTAGGGTTAGGGTTAGGGTTAGGGTTAGGGTTAGGGTTAGGGTTAGGGTTAGGGTTAGGGTTTAGGGTTTAGGGTTAGGGTTAGGGTTAGGGTTAGGGTTAGGGTTAGGGTTAGGGTTAGGGTTAGGGTTAGGGTTAGGGTTAGGGTTAGGGTTAGGGTTAGGGTTAGGGTTTAGGGTTAGGGTTAGGGTTAGGGTTAGGGTTAGGGTTAGGGTTAGGGGTTAGGGTTAGGGTTTAGGGTTAGGGTTAGGGTTAGGGTTAGGGTTAGGGTTAGGGTTAGGTTAGGTATCATATAGAGGGGGGCACCTGGGGTGTAGGCTGACTATTAAGGGTTGTGATATGGCTGGCGTATGAATATATGAGGGTTAGGGTTAACCCTAACCCAAATTAGGGTTAGGGTTAGGGTTTGGGTTAGCCGGATCTTTTTTTCTAACCCTAACCCTTTCAAGTGCGCATGCGCCGATATGTTTTGGATTCAAGGGTCCCCCTATAGTAATACATACTTAGTTGTATATATAGTAGTCTTTTTGTAACAATTTCCTGAAGAAGGTATGCCAAAATTTGCATATTGAAATTCAGGGGAGATAATCTGATAAGGCTTATAGGCAAACTTTGAAAAAATCGTATCTCTGTTGTTGACCGTCCGATTTTTAAACTGTTTAGCGTTTTGGAAAGGGAATTCAATTGCGCACATTTTGGTGTCTTGATATTGAAAATGTATCGGGGCATTCAAAAGTTATAGGTCGCGGAAGAAAACGTGTCAGAAACTGTGGTACAACGATCCCTAAATGTTACGAAATGATAGCCTTTCATGAAGGAGTTTAAGTGTCAAGCTGCTATATTTGTTGTATTCATCAATATCTTGGGCCAATATTTACCCTTTTCCTTGAATATTCTCTACTGGCATAATAATTTTATTCTTTATGTACCTCGCGATGAAAATTTTGTCAAAAATTAAGCGCTTCGTAAGTCTACGGTTATACTAAAACTTTTGTCGACAAGAATAAAAAGAGCCAATATTTCTTCTTTTGAATGATATTCTGGTACTGGCCTTATAATTGAGCACTTTTAAATACATCCTGATGGGTTGTTTGACATTAAATGGGAATGAAAACAAGTTTAAATAACAAAATTTGTTGTCGGTATAAACAAAAGGTGCCAATATCTTCCCTTCTTCCTGATTTTTCTGGTCCGGCATCATTATTTGAATCTCAAAATGAATGGTTTGACACAAATTGAGAGATTTATAAGTGTACGGTTACTAATATTTATGTCGCGAAACAATTAAAAGCGACACTATTTCATCTTTGTGCTATTATTCTTGTACTGGCCTGGTAATAGAGGCCATTTGATACATTCAAATGGATTGTCAGACATAAAAGTGAAAGAATAAATGTTTTGAAGTGCTATATTTGTTGCATTCAGCAATATAGGGTGCCAATATTGACCATTTTCTTGGTTATTACTTACCGGCATTAACATTTTATCTTTTCGGTACCTGAGGATTGATAGTTTTACACAGGTTTGGAGTCTACGGTTAATAAAACATTTGTCGACAACTATAAGAATGCATAATTTGACAACAATTGAGAGATTTATATTTGTACGGTTACTTATATTTATGTCAATACAAACTAAAAGTGACAATATTTCATATGTTGTATGATATTTATGAGTTTAGATGGATTCTCAGACACAAAAGTGAAGAAATGAATGTTTCAGGTTGCTGTATTTTGTTGTCTGCATCTATACATGGTGCCAATATCTATCCTTTTTGATGATACTTGTGTGCCAGCATGAACATTTTATTCTTTTGATGGATAATTTGACACTGTATAAGTCTACGGTTACTTATATTTGTGTCGATAACAATAAAAGGCGACACTATTTCTTTCTTTTTGATGATACTTCTGTGCCGGTATAAACATTTCATTCTTAGGATGGATAATTTGACACTGTATAAGTCTACGGTTACTTATATTTGTGTCGATAACAATAAAAGGCGACAATATTTCTTTCTTTTTGATGATACTTTTGTGCCGGTATAAACATTTCATCATTAGGATGGATAATTTGACACTGTATAAGTCTACGGTTACTTTTATTTGTGTCGATAAAAATAAAAGGCGACAATATTTCTTTCTTTTTATTGATATTCTTGTACCGGCTTGGTAATTGAGTACTTTTTGTACCTCAAAATTGATTGTTAGACATTAGAGTGAAGGATTTTAAGTTTCAAATGCTATATATGTGTTGTACTCATCAATATAGGGTGTCAACATTGACCTTTTTCAAAGTCTGAGTGCGCATGCGCGACATGCCTTGGATACAAGGGTTCCCCCATTAGCATATGTGTACTGAGTGCTTTATATAATAGGCTTTGTGTAATAATTTCCTCAAACAAGTTGACACAAAATTTGAATTCAGGGAAGATAATCCAATTAGGAATATAGGCAAAGTTTGAAAAATCGTAGCTCCGTTGTTTGCGGTCCGATGTATAAACTGTTTAGTGTTTTGGAAAGGACATTTAACTGCGAAAATTGTGCTGACTTGATAGTGAAAATAAAATGTGTATAGCCGTTAAAGAAGACTTGGGTATTTGTTTACATATCAGACGTAGTAAGGAATACGGGAGGCTATATGGCAAATTTTGAAAAAATCATAGCTCAGTTTTTAACCGTTTGATTTACAAAATGTTTAACGTTTTGGAAAGGACATTCAATTGGGCAAATTGTGCAGTCTAGGTTTGGAAGATCAGTTCAGGCATTCAAAAGTTATAGGTCGATAAAGAACACATGGGTATTTGTTTACATATTAGACGTAGTATGGAACACGGAAGTGTACATGGCAAACTTTGAAAAATCATAGCTCCGTTGTTTACCGTTCGATTTCCAAAATGTTTAACGTTTTATAATGGGCATTCAATTGCACACATTTTGGTGTCTTGATATTGAAAATCTATCGGGGCATTCAAAAGTTATAGATCGCCGAAGAAAACGTGTCAGAAACTGTGGTACAAATATCCAATGTGCTCCACCTAAATGTTAAGAAATGATAGCCTTTCATGAAGGAGTTTAAGTGTCAAGCTGCTATATCTGTTGTATTCATCAATATCTTGGGCCAATATTTACCCTTTTCCTTGAATATTGTCTACCGGCATAATAATTTTATTCTTTATGTACCTCGCGATGAAAATTTTTTCAAAAATTAAGCGCTTCATAAGTCTACGGTTATACTAAAACTTTTGTCGACAAGAATAAAAAGAGCCAATATTTCTTCTTTTGAATGATATTCTGGTACTGGCCTTATAATTGAGCACTTTTAAATACATCCTGATGGGTTGTTTGACATTAAATGGGAATGAAAACAAGTTTAAATAACAAAATTTGTTGTCGGTATCAACAAAAGGTGCCAATATCTTCCCTTCTTCCTGATTTTTCTGGTCCGGCATCATTATTTGAATCTCAAAATGAATGGTTTGACACAAATTGAGAGATTTATAAGTGTACGGTTACTAATATTTATGTCGCGAAACAATTAAAAGCGACACTATTTCATCTTTGTTACAATATTCTTGTACCGGCCTGGTAATAGAGGACATTTGATACATTCAAATGGATTGTCAGACATAAAAGTGAAAGAATAAATGTTTTGAAGTGCTATATTTGTTGCATTCAGCAATATAGGGTGCCAATATTGACCATTTTCTTGGTTATTACTTACCGGCATTAACATTTTATCCTTTCGGTACCTGAGGATTGATAGTTTTACACAGGTTTGGAGTCTACGGTTACTAAAACATTTGTCGACAACTATAAGAAGGCATAATTTGACAACAATTGAGAGATTTATAAGTGTACGGTTACTGATATTTATGTCGATACCAACTAAAAGTGACAATACTTCATATGTTGTATAATATTTATGAGTTTAGATGTATTCTCAGACACAAAAGTGAAGAAATGAATGTTTCAGGTTGCTGTATTTGTTGTCTGCATCTATAAATGGTGCCAATATCTATCCTTTTGATGATACTTGTGTGCCAGCATGAACATTTTATTTTTTTGATGGATAATTTGACACTGTATAAGTCTACGGTTACTTTTATTTGTGTCGATAACAATAAAAGGCGACAATATTTCTTTCTTTTTGATGATACTTCTGTGCCGGTATAAACATTTCATTCTTAGGATGGATAATTTGACACTGTATAAGTCTACGGTTACTTTTATTTGTGTCGATAACAATAAAAGGCGACAATATTTCTTTCTTTTTATTGATATTCTTGTACCGGCTTTGTAATTGAGTACTTTTTGTACCTCAAAATTGATTGTTAGACATTAGACTGAAGGATTTTAAGTTTCAAATTGCTATATGTGTTGTACTCATCAATATAGGGTGTCAACATTGACCTTTTTCAAGGTTATTCCATACCGGCATCCTATTTTATTCTTTTTGGTTTATAGTTTTCAGTGTATGGAGACTAAAAACTTTGTCGACAGATATAAAAAGTGCCAATATTTCTTCTTTTATATGATATTTAAGTACTTTTATGCCTCATGCTGGACTGTTTGAGTTAAATTATATTTATTATTTTTTTTTTTTTTTTTTTTTTTTTTTAACTGGTCTGATAAATGCTGGAGTGTTAGAGTTAATTTATAGTTAAAATTTTTATTTATTTATTTATAAAGTCTGAGTGCGCATGCGCGACATGCCTTGGATACAAGGGTTCCCCCCATTATCATATGTGTACTGAGTGCTTTATATAGTAGGCTTTGTGTAATAATTTCCTCAAACAAGGTGTGACACAAAATTTGAATTCAGGGAAGATAATCCAATTAGGAATATAGGCAAAGTTTGAAAAATCGTAGCTCCGTTGTTTGCGGTCCGATGTATAAACTGTTTAGTGTTTTGGAAGAGACATTTAACTGCGGAAATTGTGCTGACTTGATAGTGAAAATAAAATGTGTATAGCCGTTAAAGAAGACTTGGGTATTTGTTTACATATCAGACGTAGTAAGGAATACGGGAGGCTATATGGCAAACTTTGAAAAAGTCATAGCTCCGTTTTTAACCGTTTGATTTACAAAATGTTTAACGTTTTGGAAAGGACATTCAATTGGGCAAATTGTGCAGTCTAGGTTTGGAAGATCAGGTAAGGCATTCAAAAGTTATAGGTCGATAAAGAACACATGGGTATTTGTTTACATATTAGACGTAGTATGGAACACGGAAGTGTACATGGCAAACTTTGAAAAATCATAGCTCCGTTGTTTACCGTTCGATTTCCAAAATGTTTAACGTTTTGGAATGGGCATGCAATTGGGCAAATTGTGCAGTCTAGTTTTGGAACATCAGCTCAGGCATTCAAAAGTTATAGGTCGATAAAAAAGCCAACTAATAACTGTAACATGCTTATTCCTGGTACAACATTAGCAGGTGCTCCACCTTACTATGCAACATAGAATGGCACTGCCTATTTTTTAACCGACATTTATAAGAGGAGACAGCACAGGTGTATGTAAAGAACACTCTGAGAATACCAAAGCATATGCCTCATATGGAATTATACTCCTTGGTACAACATTTTGGAGTGCTCCATGTGTAAATAGCAATCTGTGTTGAGGAATGCGAATGTTTTTCTAGGGACTTGCAAAGGCTGTTAAAAAGGGTTAATTTGCACCTAAACATACTTTATTGAATCAGCAGTTAGTTGGTTTAGGCTTCTGTGGCAGGAATTGCTGGTACAACAATTCAATGTGCTCCGCATAAATATTTAGGACACGATAGCACTGACCTGTCGTGTGAAGCAGTTTAAGTGTCAAATTGGTATATTTGTTGTATTCATGAATAAAATTGACCTTTTTCTTGATTATTCCTTACCGGCATAAACATTTTATACTTGTGGTAGCTCAGGTTTGATAGATTTACACAGTTTGTCAGTCTACAGTTACTCAATTAAACATACAATTTGACAGGAATGAATGAAAATGGCAAACTGCATCTTTGCATTTTGTAAGAATAGTATATAATTGAGATAGCTGTCTAGTTAACCTTAAAATCCCAGTTGATTTGAGAAAGTTGTAGAACTTCTTAAAGGTGACTATCTGAATGTAGTCAGAAGTGAAAATCTTAGCCTTTTTCACCTATGAAATAAACCTACAATTTGACAGGAAGGTTAATAAAATGGCAAATGACTTTGCAATTGGTAAGAACAGTATATAATTGAGACAGCTGTCATGTTTTATAAAAATCCAAGTCGATTTGAAAAAGTGACAGAAATGTTTAAGGGTGACTATGTGAATTTAGTGCGCACTGAAAATTCTAGCTGTTTTGGCTTGTCAATTAAAACCTACTGTTTCACAGTTATCCACCCAAATGCCAAATGACTCTGTCATATGTAAGAACAGTATATAATTGAGATAGGTGTTAAGGTTTATGAAAATCAAAGTTGATTTGAAAAAGTTATAGACATTTTTAAGGGTGACTATCTGAATTTAGTGCGAAGTGAAAATTCTAGCTCTTTTCACTTCTCAATTAAAACATACCATTTACCAGTAATCAACCCAAATGCCAAATGACTCTGTCCTATGTAAGAACAGGGTATATTGGAAATAGCTGTCAAGGTTTTTGAAAATCCAAGTCGATTTGAAAAAGTTACAGAAATGTCTAAGGTTGACTATCTGAATTTATTGCGCACTGAAAATTTAAGCTGTTTTGACTTGTCAATTAAAACCTACCGTTTCACAGTTATCCACCAAAATGCCAAATGACTCTGTCATATGTAAGAACAGTATATAATTGAGATAGCTGTCCAGTTTTATGAAAATCCAAATAGATTTGAAAAAGTTAGTCAAGATTATCCTTATTTTTGACATAAATCTATCATCCGCACAATTGATTTGGCTGACCAGGGTCAAATAAGAGCAACGATTGACACGAGAGAATAAATGTAGAGGCTCTCATGGGGTCGCCATTATTGACTCGTATAGCAAAAATATTTGACAGCATCAACTTAAACTGACCATATTTGCACATTATTATGTAAATCTATATAGCCGCATAATAATTCAGTAATAATTTTATGTCAAGAATGAATGTTTTATACAAATGACAGCAGTATTGGAACATAATGTGAATACAAAATTTTGTCCATATAAATCTAGATTGCCAGCATGTCCTCTTTTTAATCAAAATATTGTCTAGCAACAAAATTGCAGTAGTTTTGATACCTCAGGCTGACTCCTATAACAAAATTATTTGACTGCATCAACCAAAACTGACCATATTTGCACTTTATTTTGTAAATCTATATAGCCGCATAGTAAATCAGCAACTATTTTTATGTCAGGATTTAATGTATAATACAAATGACAGCAATATTGGAACACAACAACTACAAATTTTTGTCCACATAAATTAAGAGTGCCAGCATGTCCTCCTTTTGTTCAATATATTGATACGTAACAAAATTTCAGTAGTTTTGATACCCCAGGCTGACTCATATAGGGTTAGGGTTAGGGTTAGGGTTAGGGTTAGGGTTAGGGTTAGGGTTAGGGTTAGGGTTAGGGTTAGGGTTAGGGTTAGGGTTAGGGTTAGGGTTTAGGGTTAGGGTTAGGGTTAGGGTTAGGGGTTAGGGTTAGGGTTTAGGGTTAGGGTTAGGGTTAGGGTTAGGGTTAGGGTTAGGGTTAGGTTAGGGTTAGGGTTAGGGTTAGGGTTAGGGTTAGGGTTAGGGTTAGGGTTAGGGTTAGGGTTAGGGTTAGGGTAGGGTTAGGGTTAGGGTTAGGGTTAGGGTTAGGGTTAGGGTTAGGGTTAGGGTTAGGGTTAGGGTTAGGGTTAGGGTTAGGGTTAGGGTTAGGGTTAGGGTTAGGGTTAGGGTTAGGGTTAGGGTTAGGTTAGGGTTAGGGTTAGGGTTAGGGTTAGGGTTAGGGTTAGGGTTAGGGTTAGGGTTAGGGTTAGGGTTAGGGTTAGGGTTAGGGTTAGGGTTAGGGTTAGGGTTAGGGTTAGGGTTAGGGTTAGGGTTAGGGTTAGGGTTAGGGTTAGGGTTTAGGGGTTAGGGTTAGGGTTAGGGTTAGGGTTAGGGTTAGGGTTAGGGTTAGGGTTAGGGTTAGGGTTAGGGTTAGGTATCATATAGAGGGGGGCACCTGGGGTGTAGGCTGACTATTAAGGGTTGTGATATGGCTGGCGTATGAATATATGAGGGTTAGGGTTAACCCTAACCCAAATTAGGGTTAGGGTTAGGGTTTGGGTTAGCCGGATCTTTTTTTCTAACCCTAACCCTTTCAAGTGCGCATGCGCCGATATGTTTTGGATTCAAGGGTCCCCCTATAGGGTTAGGGTTAGGGTTAGGGTTAGGGTTAGGGTTAGGGTTAGGGTTAGGGTTAGGGTTAGGGTTAGGGTTAGGGTTAGGGTTAGGGTTAGGGTTAGGGTTAGGGTTAGGGTTAGGGTTAGGGTTAGGGAGGTTAGGGTTAGGGTTAGGGTTAGGGTTAGGGTTAGGGTTAGGGTTAGGGTTAGGGTTTAGGGTTAGGGTTAGGGTTAGGGTTAGGGTTAGGGTTAGGGTTAGGGTTAGGGTTAGGGTTAGGGTTAGGGTTAGGGTTAGGGGTTAGGGTTAGGGTTAGGGTTAGGGTTAGGGTTAGGGTTAGGGTTAGGGTTAGGGTTAGGGTTAGGGTTAGGGTTAGGTATCATATAGAGGGGGGCACCTGGGGTGTAGGCTGACTATTAAGGGTTGTGATATGGCTGGCGTATGAATATATGAGGGTTAGGGTTAACCCTAACCCAAATTAGGGTTAGGGTTAGGGTTTGGGTTAGCCGGATCTTTTTTTCTAACCCTAACCCTTTCAAGTGCGCATGCGCCGATATGTTTTGGATTCAAGGGTCCCCCTATAGTAATACATACTTAGTTGTATATATAGTAGTCTTTTTGTAACAATTTCCTGAAGAAGGTATGCCAAAATTTGCATATTGAAATTCAGGGGAGATAATCTGATAAGGCTTATAGGCAAACTTTGAAAAAATCGTATCTCTGTTGTTGACCGTCCGATTTTTAAACTGTTTAGCGTTTTGGAAAGGGAATTCAATTGCGCACATTTTGGTGTCTTGATATTGAAAATGTATCGGGGCATTCAAAAGTTATAGGTCGCCGAAGAAAACGTGTCAGAAACTGTGGTACAACGATCCCTAAATGTTAAGAAATGATAGCCTTTCATGAAGGAGTTTAAGTGTCAAGCTGCTATATTTGTTGTATTCATCAATATCTTGGGCCAATATTTACCCTTTTCCTTGAATATTCTCTACCGGCAATATAATTTTATTCTTTATGTACCTCGCGATGAAAATTTTGTCAAAAATTAAGCGCTTCGTAAGTCTACGGTTATACTAAAACTTTTGTCGACAAGAATAAAAAGAGCCAATATTTCTTCTTTTGAATGATATTCTGGTACTGGCCTTATAATTGAGCACTTTTAAATACATCCTGATGGGTTGTTTGACATTAAATGGGAATGAAAACAAGTTTAAATAACAAAATTTGTTGTCGGTATCAACAAAAGGTGCCAATATCTTCCCTTCTTCCTGATTTTTCTGGTCCGGCATCATTATTTGAATCTCAGAATGAATGGTTTGACACAAATTGAGAGATTTATAAGTGTACGGTTACTAATATTTATGTCGCGAAACAATTAAAAGTGACACTATTTCATCTTTGTTCTATTATTCTTGTACTGGCCAGGTAATAGAGGCCATTTGATACATTCAAATGGATTGTCAGACATAAAAGTGAAAGAATAAATGTTTTGAAGTGCTATATTTGTTGCATTCAGCAATATAGGGTGCCAATATTGACCATTTTCTTGGTTATTACTTACCGGCATTAACATTTTATCCTTTCAGTACCTGAGGATTGATAGTTTTACACAGGTTGGGAGTCTACGGTTAACAAAACATTTGTCGACAACTATAAAAATGCATAATTTGACAACAATTGAGAGATTTATATGTGTACGGTTACTGATATTTATGTCAATACAAACTAAAAGTGACAATATTTCATATGTTGTATGATATTTATGAGTTTAGGAGGATTTGTATTTGTTGTCTGCATCTATAAATGGTGCCAATATCTATCCTTTTTGATGATACTTGTGTGCCAGCATGAACATTTTATTCTTTTGATGGATAATTTGACACTGTATAAGTCTACGGTTACTTATATTTGTGTCGATAACAATAAAAGGCGACAATATTTCTTTCTTTTTGATGATACTTTTGTGCCGGTATAAACATTTCATCATTAGGATGGATAATTTGACACTGTATAAGTCTACGGTTACTTTTATTTGTGTCGATAACAATAAAAGGCGACAATATTTCATTCTTTTTATTGATATTCTTGTACCGGCTTTGTAATTGAGTACTTTTTGTACCTCAAAATTGATTGTTAGACATTAGAGCGAAGGATTTTAAGTTTCAAATGCTATATATGTGTTGTACTCATCAATATAGGGTGTCAACATTGACCTTTTTCAAAGTCTGAGTGCGCATGCGCGACATGCCTTGGATACAAGGGTTCCCCCCATTAGCATATGTGTACTGAGTGCTTTATATAGTAGGCTTTGTGTAATAATTTCCTCAAACAAGTTGACACAAAATTTGAATTCAGGGAAGATAATCCAATTAGGAATATAGGCAAAGTTTGAAAAATCGTAGCTCCGTTGTTTGCGGTCCGATGTATAAACTGTTTAGTGTTTTGGAAAGGACATTTAACTGCGGAAATTGTGCTGACTTGATAGTGAAAATAAAATGTGTATAGCCGTTAAAGAAGACTTGGGTATTTGTTTACATATCAGACGTAGTAAGGAATACGGGAGGCTATATGGCAAACTTTGAAAAAATCATAGCTCCGTTTTTAACCGTTTGATTTACAAAATGTTTAACGTTTTGGAAAGGACATTCAATTGGGCAAATTGTGCAGTCTAGGTTTGGAAGATCAGTTCAGGCATTCAAAAGTTATAGGTCGATAAAGAACACATGGGTATTTGTTTACATATTAGACGTAGTATGGAACACGGAAGTGTACATGGCAAACTTTGAAAAATCATAGCTCCGTTGTTTACCGTTCGATTTCCAAAATGTTTAACGTTTTATAATGGGCAGTCAATTGCGCACATTTTGGTGTCTTGATATTGAAAATGTATCGGGGCATTCAAAAGTTAGAGGTCGCCGAAGAAAACGTGTCAGAAACTGTGGTACAAAGATCCAATGTGCTCCACCTAAATGTTAAGAAATGATAGCCTTTCATGAAGGAGTTTAAGTGTCAAGCTGCTATATTTGTTGTATTCATCAATATCTTGGGCCAATATTTACCCTTTTCCTTGAATATTCTCTACCGGCATAATAATTTTATTCTTTATGTACCTCGCGATGAAATTTTTTTCAAAAATTAAGCGCTTCCTAAGTCTACGGTTATACTAAAACTTTTGTCGACAAGAATAAAAAGAGCCAATATTTCTTCTTTTGAATGATATTCTGGTACTGGCCTTATAATTGAGCACTTTTAAATACATCCTGATGGGTTGTTTGACATTAAATGGGAATGAAAACAAGTTTAAATAACAAAATTTGTTGTCGGTATCAACAAAAGGTGCCAATATCTTCCCTTCTTCCTGATTTTTCTGGTCCGGCATCATTATTTGAATCTAAGAATGAATGGTTTGACACAAATTGAGAGATTTATAAGTGTACGGTTACTAATATTTATGTCGCGAAACAATTAAAAGCGACACTATTTCATCTTTGTTATAATATTCTTGTACCGGCCTGGTAATAGAGGACATTTGATACATTCAAATGGATTGTCAGACATAAAAGTGAAAGAATAAATGTTTTGAAGTGCTATATTTGTTGCATTTAGCAATATAGGGTGCCAATATTGACCATTTTCTTGGTTATTACTTACCGGCATTAACATTTTATCCTTTCGGTACCTGAGGATTGATAGTTTTACACAGGTTTGGAGTCTACGGTTACTAAAACATTTGTCGACATTTATAAGAAGGCATAATTTGACAACAATTGAGAGATTTATAAGTGTACGGTTACTGATATTTATGTCGATACCAACTAAAAGTGACAATACTTCATATGTTGTATAATATTTATGAGTTTAGATGTATTCTCAGACACAAAAGTGAAGAAATGAATGTTTCAGGTTGCTGTATTTGTTGTCTGCATCTATAAATGGTGCCAATATCTATCCTTTTGATGATACTTGTGTGCCAGCATGAACATTTTATTCTTTTGATGGATAATTTGACACTGTATAAGGCTACGGTTACTTTAATTTGTGTCGATAACAATAAAAGGCGACAATATTTCTTTCTTTTTGATGATACTTCTGTGCCGGTATAAACATTTCATTCTTAGGATGGATAATTTGACACTGTATAAGTCTACGGTTACTTTCATTTGTGTCGATAACAATAAAAGGCGACAATATTTCTTTCTTTTTATTGATATTCTTGTACCGGCTTTGTAATTGAGTACTTTTTGTACCTCAAAATTGATTGTTAGACATTAGACTGAAGGATTTTAAGTTTCAAATTGCTATATGTGTTGTACTCATCAATATAGGGTGTCAACATTGACCTTTTTCAAGGTTATTCCATACCGGCAACCTATTTTATTCTTTTTGGTTTATAGTTTTCAGTGTATGGAGACTAAAAACTTTGTCGACAGATATAAAAAATGCCAATATTTCTTCTTTTATATGATATTTAAGTACTTTTATGCCTCATGCTGGACTGTTTGAGTTAAATTATATTTATTATTTTTTTTTTTTTTTTTGTTTTTTTTTTTAACTGGTCGGATAAATGCTGGAGTGTTAGAGTTAAATTATAGTTAAAATTTTTATTTATTTATTTATAAAGTCTGAGTGCGCATGCGCGACATGCCTTGGATACAAGGGTTCCCCCCATTAGCATATGTGTACTGAGTGCTTTATATAGTAGGCTTTGTGTAATAATTTCCTCAAACAAGGTGTGACACAAAATTTGAATTCAGGGAAGATAATCCAATTAGGAATATAGGCAAAGTTTGAAAAATCGTAGCTCCGTTGTTTGCGGTCCGATGTATAAACTGTTTAGTGTTTTGGAAGAGACATTTAACTGCGGAAATTGTGCTGACTTGATAGTGAAAATAAAATGTGTATAGCCGTTAAAGAAGACTTGGGTATTTGTTTACATATCAGACGTAGTAAGGAATACGGGAGGCTATATGGCAAACTTTGAAAAAGTCATAGCTCCGTTTTTAACCGTTTGATTTACAAAATGTTTAACGTTTTGGAAAGGACATTCAATTGGGCAAATTGTGCAGTCTAGGTTTGGAAGATCAGGTCAGGCATTCAAAAGTTATAGGTCGATAAAGAACACATGGGTATTTGTTTACATATTAGACGTAGTATGGAACACGGAAGTGTACATGGCAAACTTTGAAAAATCATAGCTCCGTTGTTTACCGTTCGATTTCCAAAATGTTTAACGTTTTGGAATGGGCATTCAATTGGGCAAATTGTGCAGTTTGGTTTTGGAACATCAGCTCAGGCATTCAAAAGTTATAGGTCGATAAAAAAGCCAACTAATAACTGTAACATGCTTATTCCTGGTACAACATTAGCAGGTGCTCCACCTTACTATGCAACATAGAATGGCACTGCCTATTTTTAACCGACATTTATAAGAGGAGACAGCACAGGTGTATGTAAAGAACACTCTGAGAATACCAAAGCATATGCCTCATATGGAATTATACTCCTTGGTACAACATTTTGGAGTGCTCCATGTGTAAATAGCAATCTGTGTTGAGGAATGCGAATGTTTTTCTAGGGACTTGCAAAGGCTGTTAAAAAGGGTTAATTTGCACCTAAACATACTTTACTGAATCAGCAGTTAGTTGGTTTAGGCTTCTGTGGCAGGAATTAAATTGCTGGTACAACAATTCAATGTGCTCCGCATAAATATTTAGGACACGATAGGACTGACCTGTCGTGTGAAGGAGTTTAAGTGTCAAATTGGTATATTTGTTGTATTCATGAATAAAATTGACCTTTTTCTTGATTATTCCTTACCGGCATAAACATTTTATACTTGTGGTAGCTCAGGTTTGATAGATTTACACAGTTTGTCAGTCTACAGTTACTCAATTAAACATACAATTTGACAGGAATGAATGAAAATGGCAAACTGCTACTTTGCATTTTGTAAGAATAGTATATAATTGAGATAGCTGTCTAGTTAACCTTAAAATCCCAGTTGATTTGAGAAAGTTGTAGAAATTCTTAAAGGTGACTATCTGAATGTAGTCAGAAGTGAAAATCTTAGCCTTTTTCACCTATGAAATAAACCTACAATTTGACAGGAAGGTTAATAAAATGGCAAATGACTTTGCAATTGGTAAGAACAGTATATAATTGAGACAGCTGTCATGTTTTATAAAAATCCAAGTCGATTTGAAAAAGTGACAGAAATGTTTAAGGTTGACTATCTGAATTTATTGCGCACTGAAAATTTAAGCTGTTTTGACTTCTCAATTAAAACATACCATTTACCAGTAATCAACCCAAATGCCAAATGACTCTGTCCTATGTAAGAACAGGGTATATTGGAAATAGCTGTCAAGGTTTTTGAAAATCCAAGTCGATTTGAAAAAGTTACAGAAATGTTTAAGGTTGACTATCTGAATTTATTGCGCACTGAAAATTTAAGCTGTTTTGACTTGTCAATTAAAACCTACCGTTTGCAAAAATATTTGACAGCATCAACTTAAACTGACCATATTTGCACATTATTATGTAAATCTATATAGCCGCATAATAATTCAGTAATAATTTTATGTCAAGAATGAATGTTTTATACAAATGACAGTAGTATTGGAACATAATGTGAATACACAATTTTCTCCGTATAAATATAGATTGCCAGCATGTCCTCTTTTTAATCAAAATATTGTCTAGCAACAAAATTTCAGTAGTTTTGATACCTCAGGCTGACTCCTATAACAAAATTATTTGACTGCATCAACCAAAACTGACCATATTTGCACTTTATTTTGTAAATCTATATAGCCGCATGGTAAATCAGCAACTATTTTTATGTCAGGATTTAATGTATAATACAAATGACAGCAATATTGGAACACAACAACTACAAATTTTTGTCCGCATAAATTAAGAGTGCCAGCATGTCCTCCTTTTGTTCAATATATTGATACGTAACAAAATTTAAGTAGTTTTGATACCCCAGGCTGACTCATATAGCAAAATGTCAGGATGTATTAATTTAATCCTTAAATTTGACAGCAATACACCAAACTACATAATGACCTATGATTTAGTAAGATCAATATATTACTAAAATAGCTGTATAGGTTGATGAAAATCCTAGTTGATTTGAAAAAGTTATAAAAAAAATTAGGGTTAGGTATCTGAATATAGTCCGAACTGCAAATTCAATCTTTTTTTACCTAGAAATTTGTAAGCAACACACCAAACTACATAATGACCTGTGATTGAGTAAGATCAATATATTACTAATATAGCTGCATAGTTTGATGAAAATCCAAGTTGATTTGAAAAAGTTATAAAAAAAATTAAGGTGAGTGTACTATCTGAAATGCTGAATTTTGTCCAAAATTGCAAATCCTAGCTTTTTTGACCTTCATTAAATTTGACAGCAATACACCAAACTACATAATGACCTTTGATTCAGTAAGATCAATATGTTACCAAGATAGCTGTATAGTTTGATGAAAATCCAAGTTGATTTGAAAAAGTTATAAAAAGATTTAAGGTGTACTATCTGAATATAGTCGGAACTGCAAATTCAAGCTTTTTGGACCTAGATTAATTTAATCCTTAAATTTGACAGCAATACACCAAACTACATAATGACCTATGATTTAGTAAGATCAATATATTACTAAGATAGCTGTATAGTTTGATGAAAATCCTAGTTGATTTGAAAAAGTTATAAAAAAAATTAGGGTTAGGTATCTGAATATAGTCCGAACTGCAAATTCAATCTTTTTTTACCTAGAAATTTGTAAGCAACACACCAAACTACATAATGACCTGTGATTGAGTAAGATCAATATATTACTAATATAGCTGCATAGTTTGATGAAAATCCAAGTTGATTTGAAAAAGTTATAAAAAAAATTAAGGTGAGTGTACTATCTGAAATGCTGAATTTTGTCCAAAATTGCAAATCCTAGCTTTTTTGACCTTCATTAAATTTGACAGCAATACACCAAACTACATAATGACCTTTGATTCAGTAAGATCAATATGTTACCAAGATAGCTGTATAGTTTGATGAAAATCCAAGTTGATTTGAAAAAGTTATAAAAAGATTTAAGGTGTACTATCTGAATATAGTCGGAACTGCAAATTCAAGCTTTTTGGACCTAGATTAATTTAATCCTTAAATTTGACAGCAATACACCAAACTACATAATGACCTATGATTTAGTAAGATCAATATATTACTAAGATAGCTGTATAGTTTGATGAAAATCCTAGTTGATTTGAAAAAGTTATAAAAAAAATTAGGGTTAGGTATCTGAATATAGTCCGAACTGCAAATTCAATCTTTTTTTACCTAGAAATTTGTAAGCAACACACCAAACTACATAATGACCTGTGATTGAGTAAGATCAATATATTACTAATATAGCTGCATAGTTTGATGAAAATCCAAGTTGATTTGAAAAAGTTATAAAAAAAATTAAGGTGAGTGTACTATCTGAAATGCTGAATTTTGTCCAAAATTGCAAATACTAGCTTTTTTGACCTTCATTAAATTTGACAGCAATACACCAAACTACATAATGACCTTTGATTCAGTAAGATCAATATGTTACCAAGATAGCTGTATAGTTTGATGAAAATCCAAGTTGATTTGAAAAAGTTATAAAAAGATTTAAGGTGTACTATCTGAATATAGTGGGAACTGCAAATTCAAGCTTTTTGGACCTAGATTAATTTAATCCTTAAATTTGACAGCAATACACCAAACTACATAATGACCTATGATTTAGTAAGATCAATATATTACTAAGATAGCTGTATAGTTTGATGAAAATCCTAGTTGATTTGAAAAAGTTATAAAAAAAATTAGGGTTAGGTATCTGAATATAGTCCGAACTGCAAATTCAATCTTTTTTTACCTAGAAATTTGTAAGCAACACACCAAACTACATAATGACCTGTGATTGAGTAAGATCAATATATTACTAATATAGCTGCATAGTTTGATGAAAATCCAAGTTGATTTGAAAAAGTTATAAAAAAAATTAAGGTGAGTGTACTATCTGAAATGCTGAATTTTGTCCAAAATTGCAAATCCTAGCTTTTTTGACCTTCATTAAATTTGACAGCAATACACCAAACTACATAATGACCTTTGATTCAGTAAGATCAATATGTTACCAAGATAGCTGTATAGTTTGATGAAAATCCAAGTTGATTTGAAAAAGTTATAAAAAGATTTAAGGTGTACTATCTGAATATAGTCGGAACTGCAAATTCAAGCTTTTTGGACCTAGATTAATTTAATCCTTAAATTTGACAGCAATACACCAAACTACATAATGACCTATGATTTAGTAAGATCAATATATTACTAAGATAGCTGTATAGTTTGATGAAAATCCTAGTTGATTTGAAAAAGTTATAAAAAAAATTAGGGTTAGGTATCTGAATATAGTCCGAACTGCAAATTCAATCTTTTTTTACCTAGAAATTTGTAAGCAACACACCAAACTACATAATGACCTGTGATTGAGTAAGATCAATATATTACTAATATAGCTGCATAGTTTGATGAAAATCCAAGTTGATTTGAAAAAGTTATAAAAAAAATTAAGGTGAGTGTACTATCTGAAATGCTGAATTTTGTCCAAAATTGCAAATCCTAGCTTTTTTGACCTTCATTACATTTGACAGCAATACACCAAACTACATAATGACCTTTGATTCAGTAAGATCAATATGTTACCAAGATAGCTGTATAGTTTGATGAAAATCCAAGTTGATTTGAAAAAGTTATAAAAAGATTTAAGGTGTACTATCTGAATATAGTCGGAACTGCAAATTCAAGCTTTTTGGACCTAGATTAATTTAATCCTTAAATTTGACAGAAATACACCAAACTACATAATGACCTATGATTTAGTAAGATCAATATATTACTAAGATAGCTGTATAGTTTGATGAAAATCCTAGTTGATTTGAAAAAGTTATAAAAAAAATTAGGGTTAGGTATCTGAATATAGTCCGAACTGCAAATTCAATCTTTTTTTACCTAGAAATTTGTAAGCAACACACCAAACTACATAATGACCTGTGATTGAGTAAGATCAATATATTACTAATATAGCTGCATAGTTTGATGAAAATCCAAGTTGATTTGAAAAAGTTATAAAAAAAATTAAGGTGAGTGTACTATCTGAAATGCTGAATTTTGTCCAAAATTGCAAATCCTAGCTTTTTTGACCTTCATTAAATTTGACAGCAATACACCAAACTACATAATGACCTTTGATTCAGTAAGATCAATATGTTACCAAGATAGCTGTATAGTTTGATGAAAATCCAAGTTGATTTGAAAAAGTTATAAAAAGATTTAAGGTGTACTATCTGAATATAGTCGGAACTGCAAATTCAAGCTTTTTGGACCTAGATTAATTTAATCCTTAAATTTGACAGCAATACACCAAACTACATAATGACCTATGATTTAGTAAGATCAATATATTACTAAGATAGCTGTATAGTTTGATGAAAATCCTAGTTGATTTGAAAAAGTTATAAAAAAAATTAGGGTTAGGTATCTGAATATAGTCCGAACTGCAAATTCAATCTTTTTTTACCTAGAAATTTGTAAGCAACACACCAAACTACATAATGACCTGTGATTGAGTAAGATCAATATATTACTAATATAGCTGCATAGTTTGATGAAAATCCAAGTTGATTTGAAAAAGTTATAAAAAAAATTAAGGTGAGTGTACTATCTGAAATGCTGAATTTTGTCCAAAATTGCAAATCCTAGCTTTTTTGACCTTCATTAAATTTGACAGCAATACACC